>NC_134487.1:93052518-93077518 GCF_040206685.1 Ascaphus truei | reverse complement strand
TAACCTTCAAGCAGAATACAAAAGGAAGGATGATTCGTGTGCGTGGGCTTATATAGAGCCTGTAGCTGGCAAAAAAAAAAAACCTTGCATCGCGCCAAGTCCCGTCAAACCAATCAGGAAGAAGGATTTTGAAAAAAAATGTTTTTTTTTTTTTTTAAACAAGCATAGAACCGCGTGCGCTGCGCGGCCATGAGGCTGAGTCGCCAGGAGGCCAAATCTTGTTGGCCCTGGCGACCTGGCGACCGTATTTGTCGAGCACTGCTTATATCCATATAGCTAGCCCGCTGATCCTTAGTCTAGACCTCTTAATTTAAAGGCATACTGTATTAACCCTGTAGACGGAAAAGTATATTAATATTTTTACTCTTATAAGGAGCCTTCAAAGTGAGATTAAACATTGAAAACAAAAGAGAATAAAAGAGACCACAAGCCGCTGACTCATTTGGTGATTGTCTGTAGGTAAAAGTCATGGGCGAGATGTTGTTTGACTATTGCTTGGTGCTCTTTAAACATGTTGAGATTATTTGGGAGGCATGATCAGTAGCGGGTTTAAAAAATGGAGCCTTTAGGCACTTATCAGATGCCGTCATTCTGTTCCCATGGCAACGTGACATCACGCGCTTGCAGATCGTGCATGCACAGAAGCGGCTAACTCCGTTTGCACATGCGCAAAAACGGCAGCAACGCTCGCTCATGCACAGAAGCGGGCAGCGCCGCTTGCGCATGGGCAGAAGCGGGCAGCACCACTGGAGCATGCACAGAAGTGGCTAGCGTTGCTCGTGCATGCACACAAGTGGCAAACGCCGATCACACATGTGCAGGGTGGCAAGCCAGCATGCCACCTCAAATTCTGTCAAACCCCATATTCTACCACCTTAGGCCTGGGCCTATCGTGCCTAATAGGAAATCTGCCTCTGGGCATGATGGAACATGATGATCCACAAGCAGCTGTGTTGGGACAAAGAATATAGACCAATGGTTATCGTGGGTGATGCCAAAGGACTTCCCTTTTGCAGGTCAGAGCAGCAGCATCTAGTACCTTGGTAAATTGGCCAGTCTACACAAGGATATATGCTACCAATACAATGCTGGCCAGTGTCTGTGGTGGCTTGGATGCATATAAAGCACAAATGTTAAACCTGTGGGGAAAGTTACCCCATGTCCAAGTGCTCTGCAGGGCTTGGATTTTAAGGGAATAATGATAACTTTACTTTCCCGAGGTGTTATCTGTTAATGGCAGTATCAGTAAAGATATATTCTGTGTATAGTATGCATTCTTCTCCAGGGTGAGGGACCAGATACCGATGTAGCACTATGGTCGTTCGCTATTGCTGTGCATATTGCGTGTGTCACCATACCCTGAACTCTCAGCATTACAAATTTGCTCGCATCTTGCAGACAATGTGACAGAGGGCTGAACATGGAATGTTAGCACTGTTTGCAATACAGGCCTGAAACGCAAGTGGGTGATCGCGATCTAAAAATCAAAATGTATCACGCTGAGTGTATGTGTCTAGAATTGTATGTAATGGTTTGGAACAGAAAAGTACAATGTTTAAACTTGAAAATGCAATGTTCTGGTATCACACTGTATGTAAGCGTCTCAAATTGTATGTAATGGTATTGAATAGAAAAGTTAAATGTTTAAACTTGAAAACACCAAAACTTAAATTTAGAGAAAAAAACAATTATTTGAGAACTCCAACACAAACTTTAAATCAATAATGCAATACTACAAATTTTCTTCAAAATGTACATGTTGTTTTATTTTTCAACTTCCACCGGTCTGGCTCTTGAACATCTAGACCTTTAAAAATAGAATATTCAATAATAATATTTGCACATGCCCTATAGTAGTGTTCTGTGCATGGTTGAAATGCATATGCGTATCATTGAATTTCTGTGCATGTATGTGCGACGTGTCAGATAAAGTGTTTTACGTACTAAAATCCAATATTGTGGTTCTTTTAAGTGAAATGACTCTTGTCACAACACTGTAACTACCCTAGTGCAGCTCCTAGAGATAGCATGTTTATTATATTACAGTACCGTATCATTTTTAATGTCCAGTATAATCCCATTTCTGGGCACGCTAAAGTACAGTATTACATTATTAATGGAACCTGTTCTTTCTTGTCATTGCAGGGTGTTTTCCATGATAAGGGAGGCCAACAAGATAGAAAGAGTTGGCCAATCACGTGCATAGATACAGTAGACAGTGGAGAAAGGTTTGATGATGTAATATTTTTGGATGAGACATCTATCTCCCTGGAAAGATTTGCCACTTTAGAATTTTGTAAAAAAAAAAAACCCATCTCACTTTGAAACCTCGGCCCAAACACCCACTGAAGGTCCGTGTGGTGGGTGCAATCTCGAGAAGTGGGCCAGAACCGATAATACTGTTTGAAGGTAAGACCCTGTGTTTCCTTTACAGTCATTGTTAGTTTCATGTAATGTGATAGTGTTAAGCTGTACAGTACAGTGCAAAAATTAGGAAAGGAAAGTGCAACTTCTATCAGTATATTTGACTGTACTTTTTATAATGTTAACATTTCATATCATTTTTATTTTTTTTTGTCCAGGAATCACGGACAAAGTGTTTTTCAGTAGTCCATTATCAATCCTATAATAACAAACGTTAGAGATAAATTCCCATCTGGTCACTGGTTCTTCCAGGATAATGACCCTCTGAGTCTGCTGCCTTTTTCCAGGTAAGTGGAATCAACTGGGTCAGAATCCCGCCAGAGTAAGTACAGTATTATACAGTACCTTTCTACAGCTATGTTCAAGAGTGTTATGCAATTTTTTTATTTTGCCCTTTTTTACACTAATCTTTCTGTCTTTGTTTCTATATTTGCAGATCCCCCAATTTGAACCCCATAGAGAGAGTGTGGCATGCTATTAAACTTCACCTAAGGATATATATAAAACCTGTGAACAAAGAAGAGCTTGTTAAGGGGATTCATAGTTACTGGCAACACTCTAACAATCTAAACATGCAACAATTATATTAATCACATTAGCAATGTTTTGCTCGTTGTTTTAGGACATTCTGCAACAGGAATGTTGTATTTCTAACTAAACGTTTAATTTTTATATTTCAGATTACCATTTTCATTGCAGCAGGCTGCAGTATGGTAAGAATCAACAGGAGCCAGGAGGTATTGATACACAACATCTGTATTACAGATGGGGTCTCCGGTTCTGGTTCACCCTCAAGGGATGCTGCATAGGCAGACTGTTGGCTTCCCGCAGGAGAATTTGTGTCTCCCCACAGCACGCTTTCACCCTCAATGGCTTTTAAAGAGCCTGTGAAGCGCATGCATGTAACACGGGGTGGCTGCCATGCGGGAGCCGCGAGGAGGGCAAGCACGAACTGGAGACACCATCTGTAGTTGTATAGAATATATATTTCTTTTAAAATATATACACGCTCAAACTCCTACACCCACCACATCATGAATATATATTTATGCCAAAATGAGTGCTACTAGGCGTGGCAAATGTATACAACAAAAGACAGGGGTGCCTAATGCTACATCAAATTGACAAAACATTCTGTATTTGGTAATACAGTAAGTACAAAGTTTAAATACTTCAATTATAATAGTAAAAACTTGGTTATTTAGTTAAACCCTTTGGCCAAAGCATCGTAAGCCTGCATACCAAAATGTCAAGGTATAACCAATAATGCAGGTCCTAACACTAAAACTGTGAACCCCTTCCTTTTACCTCTGTATGAGGGGAAGCAACTGCAATGAGTCTTGTCCCTTCAGCAAAATGCCAGAACCTCCCAAGTTAAAAAGGAGGGGAGGGGAGGGGTGAGCTCTGGGGGGAGGTGCAACCTACCACCATGTAACTGTTAACAGTCAGAAATTGATTAACACACACATTCCCAGTTAGCTCAAAATCCTTCACCCACCACATCATGAATATATATTTATGCCAAAATGAGTGCTACTAGGCGTGGCAAATGTATATAACAAAAGACAGGGGTGACCAATGCTACATCAAATTGACAAAACATATATGGTAATAAGTACAAGGATATTAATCACATTAGCAATGTTTTGCTCGTTGTTTTAGAACATTCTGGTTTTGCAACAGGGATGTTGTATTTATAACTAAACGTTTAATTTTTATATTTCAGATTACCATTTTCATTGCAGAAGTATGGCAAGAATCAACAGGAGCCAGGAGGTATTGATACACAACATCTGTATTACAGATGGGGTCTCCGGTTCTGGTTTACCCTCAAGGCATGCTCCATAGGCAGTCGGTCGGCTGCTGCGGGAGAATTTGTGTCTCCCCACAGCACGCTTTCACCCTCAATGGTTTTTAAAGAGCCTGGTGAAGCGCATGCACGTAACACGGGGCGGCTGCTGTGCGGGAGCCGCGTGGAGGGCAAGCACGAACTGGAGACGCCATCTGTAGTTGTGTAGTATATATATATTTTTAAATATATACAAATCTCTATTTCTAAACAAATTAAACATTTAATATATAATTAAATAGTTGTTTGGTAAAGGCATACAGTAGCACAACACAAACAGGAAGCTGAAGCTTCTGGCGAAGAATGGTTTGTGAGCTATAGTACTGATCCAAGCAGGAACCGGAGCACAGCCACACCAGTGTAATATAGGACACGAAAGGTTCTTTCAATGATTTATTAACTAAAACAGCATAAGGACAGACATCCTAATAACACTCTCACATGTTTCACGTACAGGGCGCTTTATCAAAGAGTAGCTACTTGGATGCACGCCGGTCTGGAAACGCTGCTCAAAGGTTTTCGCTGCATTTTCACTGATGCCCCGTCCCAGCTGCTTTTGCGTGAGACAACCCATCCCATGGAGGATACCAGCGGTGCCTGAATTGAGGAGGACGTGCATACAGACAGCGCCAATGTCACGTGGGGTATTACGGAGTCGTCGGGGTTGCCATACCATTACCCGGTGATCGTCTTTTACAGCTGACGCTGCGCAAACCTACCTTCGGGATTTCCGCAAGGGAACTGCCACTCATTGTGGAGGATCGGGGCTCCGGTTTGACTTTTCATTACCAGTCTGCTGTGTCGTGAGTAAAAAAGCTGCAACGTGATAGTGCTGAATGTGATCAGCCAGTTGTTGATATAACTGTATACTCCCACTCTATTAGAGACATTTTTGTATGGAATCTAACACACAGACACACAGACTTAGACCTACAAGCTATTGGACTTATACTTTTATTCTACAGCATTTGTTCCGGCTCTACACCACTAATATTGTTTTTTGAGCACCGGATACTTTGGCCTGTTTTACAGACCAACAATTCTCTATCTTGTTTAAATGTTGTGTGGCATTGTTCTCCAAGGCATTGAAATGCTCAATGCAGGCCTTGTGTCTTCTGCAATGGCACGCATGCATGTGTATGGAACACAATAGACCTGCATGTCATTCACCAGGAAGTGGAATTTCAGAGCGGGTGGGGACAGCTCATTTCATCTAACATTTTGAGCCACAGCATGAAACTTTAGAGAAATTAATTTGGCTGGCCCAGGGGACTTGTAGCTACGTCATCTTCCTGGCAAGGGGAGCGCTTTAGAGCTCAAGATGGTATATGTGAAAATGAAAAATAAAAATACAAATATAGTGCAGATTGTAATAAAAAATATATATTCTAATCCAAAAAACTGTCAGTCTCACTCACAGATTTATTCTGGTAAAAGTAGGCGTATCAGAGATCCATCTCTCTCTGATAGGAGCCCTTTTGTGTACCCTCAAAAGTGGAAGTCATTATATGGTGGTTTATGGATAGTTTTCAATTGTGGATTATCAGTAAGGAAAAAAAATATTGTTTTTGCTAATTATCCAGCACATGATCTTTTCAATAATTTCACATGCAAAGATATGATATTAAATTATTAAAAGTAAAATTTAAAATGATGTTTTCTCTAAGTCCCGCAATTTATTCTCTCCTTATTTAAAAAAAATAAAACAGTTTTGATATTTTTTTAAACGTTGTATGTGGCATTGTTCTCCAAGGCACTGAAATGCTCAATCCAAGCCTTGTGTCTCCTGCCTTGGGACGAATTTGTGGCTATGGAACGCCATAGCCCTGCATGTCTTTCACCAGGAAATGCAATTTCAGCGTGGGCGGGGACAGCTTATTTCATCTAACCTTTTGAGCCAAAGCATACAACTTTAGAGAGAGGAATTTGGCTGGCCCTGAGGAGATGACGCTAGGTGGGGGAGGTGCGAGTTAAGGTGCCTGTTTTATCTCTTGAACGACCAAATTGAAGGGAGGCATAGTTTGAGACTGTGTAAATCTATTAATGTACCTGTATATGTGCTGTGCCCAAGAAGCGATAAATACAATTATTTAGAAAGTAACGTAAAAGTTAAGAAACATGAATATGAATTTCAAATTGTTCGAATAGTAAATCTGATTGTATAAAAGAAAAAAATGAAAGGTTAAAATATAATGGTTTTCAACTTTTATCTTCTGGTATGCGATTTGACACATCCATTTCTGAAGAAAAAAAAGTGTTTTTATAGGATGTAAACTACAGTATGATTAACTACAGTAGGAGGAACTGGTTTATGAATATGGGTAGTACACATGCGTGAATGCACACCAAACTGCGCATGCGTGAACGTACACTATAGTGCGCAGGCGTCAATGCATTTATGGGCTATGGAATGCATACAGTATGCATGTCATTGGGAATTACAATTACTACATCATATTTAGCTTGATTATAAACCTTGCCAACAGGGTGGCAATTGCTCAATGTTGATGCCAGGGGTGTACTGTGTGTAGTTTCTCAAGTCGATCATGTAGTTGGGGTGCAGGTTCATCTCATGGGCGGAGTTGTTTGGTTCTTGCTGGTAATGATATTGGGACAGGTAGCCAGACGGAGACATATAATCAGGTTGAAGCTGGTACTCAGGTTGGGGCAAGTAGCTGGGATGTAGATTAATCTGGTTTCAGTGTTGGTTGGCCCGTACTGGTAATGATATTGGTATAGAGGCAGTAATTCACGTTGGAGATTATAAGCGGTTGGTGACACATTGGAGGGAACGGCTCAGGAAGTATGATTATTCAATTATTGGTCCCAATCTTTCTCCTACGGAAATTGCCATGATCAAACATACCAGCAGCGACCATTAGCCTTCTTTCTTGCCAAGAAGCGGAGGCGTTCTGATAAAACAATCATTCAAACTTAATTTGTGTCTTACAGAATTCTCCCACCTTTGCTGGTTTAGTGAATTTTTTAAGTATTCATACTGTACCTGTCATACCTGTGAATGAAAGTTATGTATAGATCTCAGACAGAGTTGCCTTCTTATATGTCCCGACTTCAATTGGGGAATATATCATATCTGCAAAGCTACAACCTGGACATGGGCTACACAGAGATGCCATTATGTGCCATACAGTACCAGAAATTAAGTTAATTTGAAATACATAGTGGTTTTTAATCAAATTTGAAACACCGACATTAGATACAGTATTGACAGTACACGGTCATTTAACAAAGAAACACACATACAGAACGGTACATTTATCTGTGGTTTTAGACACTATAAGGAATCCTGTTCTGCTTTTGGTTATAGCCTTGCAGAACTGTGCAGTTTCTAATTACTCCCTCTGGCAATCTATAAGCATCTGTTCTAGCTATCTCTGCTGCCCTAACCGGTGCTCCGTTATTGGAGGAATTCTCACACACCTCCCTCCTGTGATTGGCTCACTGCCCTTTATATACTAGGCTTTAGCACTGATTCGGTGCCGAGCATAAATCCTTATGGACGTTACATGTGTTCTGCAACAACCCATCTGGCTTGTCTCATGTGTTACTAACAATTTCGCTACGCTCCAGTTTCTAGTTCTCGTCTCTAGTCCTGGATCCGGTAGCCTGCTGTTGCTCTCTACGCAGAGGCCTGTGTTCCTGTTTCCCAAAGGCTTGCTGTTGCTCTCTACACAGAAGCCTGTGTTCCTGTTTCCCGAAGGCTTGCTGCTTCACTTTGCGCAGTGGCCTGAGTTCTGCCTGCCTGGATTCTGCAACCGGCTGCACTCTCCCCTAGCAGAAGTTTCCGTTTGGATCCAGTGGCCTGCTGCTCTCTCCCTTTGCTGTGGCCAGCTTTGGACTTCTGTGCTGAAGCACTGGTTTACCAGTGCTGCCTGGGTGTGTGCCCACTCCGGTTAGCCTTCTCCTTGCTGAGACCGGTACCATGGGTCGTGGTCACTACTCGCGCAGAACCCGCTCCCGCCCTGCAGCTATTATGCTGAAGCAGGACCTACTTGACTTCCTGTTGCCAATACTCCGCTCGGATAATGTTGATCCTGATGTCTACAATCCTGACCCTGGCTCGTCCACTGACTATGCTGCCTTCTCCAGTCCCGACCCTGCTATGTACGACTACGAACTGCGCAATACGGATCCGACTACGTGGTCTTAGGTCGGTGATTAAATAACCCCACCTCAGCCCCACGGTCTGGTCCTGGTTTGTGGCGAGCACAACCATGACAGACACCTGCTTTCAGACATTGAGCTGCACTGTTCAGTTTAGTAGCATTCAGATGCCCATAGGCAAAGACATTCTGTTTGCTATCTTGCGACACACACTGAACTGCAACCACATAAATAATAATTTCCTGTGACCACAAAATAAATTCAAATGGAACTGGTATGGAACACAGTGGAGACACACAACATGCTCTACGAATTGCTTATGAACTGCTAAGGAATAACTCAAGGAGGCTAGATATGACCAAGTTGTTGCATCTACTGTATATGTAATTGTATTGTTAGGGTCAAGCTTGCGAAAATGGATATCGAATTGGTGTTCTAGCTTCTGCTGGGTAATCCAGGTTCCTTAACCTCTTGGGTTGTGTGTCAGATGGGGAGTTTTATCTCAATCTATGCTAAATTCCCCTATGTGTTCCTCAATACCTTGTTTATATTTAAAGGCTTTCAATGAAGTTCTCAAATGACCGATAAGGGACTTCTGAAGTGTAGGTCATGTCCTGCACTATTTAGATTACTTTCTGTTTCTGGGAAAGGGTAATTCTGGTAATTGTGTTTGTTATAGGAGGTTTGGGGTCCATCTAGTAGGAACAACATGGAATGCACTTCAATGAGCCTCAGTTTGTTATGAATTCATGTGGACACTTTTTAGGTGGTATATTGGCGGTGTATTTGGTCAGAGCAAAAGTATGGATCTAAGCAAGGTTACACACTTAAGGCAGTTCCAGTTGCAGCTGACTCATTTGAGAGAGGAGATTGAGGAACTAATATACCATCCCAATACAACCTTACACAACGGATGTGCTGATGGGCAGAAAAGGAACACATCTGAGTTCCTCAGTACCTGGGAAATATGCTAATTTGGATTTGCAAAGTGTATTAATACTATTAACATTAGCATATTTCCCAGGTTCGTCAAAGCAACCCTTTATGGGTCTGGGTCTTTGCTAAAATTGCATGTTTTTTGCTGTTTTTGCATAACAAAGGGTTAACAAACTTTTGTGGCTTTGCTTAGAAATTGTAAAGGTAGTTCGAAAGTTTTCAGTCCGAACAGTAACACATTCGGCTATAACTATTTGGATATTTTTTATGGAAAAAATGTTCTGTTGTAGAATGTCCTTCGTCTGCACATCTTTGTTATTTTCTCTGCATTTGGCCCTTCAGCCTTATCATTTTGCTATTTTTGCTCTGTGGTTTTTGTTATCTTTGTCTAAAATATAAATGTTTGTTAGTGTGTTCTCTTTATTTTTTCATAAATATTTTTAATCTGTTTTGATTTTGAGGTTTGTACCTACGGTATTGATTTCTTATATATTTTGCAAACAGCCACAATAGAAAGCAAATGTAAAAAAAATGTTTTATACACCTCTAGGGAGCCTCATACTGTAAATAGCCTCCTTGGCATCCAAAATTCTTACAATGTTGTGTTTACATTAATTATAATACAATGAGTCAGCTGCAAATTAAGAACAAAATTAGCAATGACACACCATTTCAAACCGAAGTGGCAGCTGTACGAGATAATTATAAACTAGGATGACATGCATTTTTGGTTTGTGAGGAAAGCATAATTTTGTGCTGCAGCTAAAATGTCTCAGTGTTTCTTTATATTTTAATAGTATTTTTTTTTTTACTTACAACTGTCTCCTTTAAACAATACACATATATATTTTATATACACTTTTAATGTGCTTGTTCCTTCTCTGTGGATACATGTTCAGGTCCCCACAGAACCAATATGATTTGCATTTGCCTCTTTGCTGCTTCTTATTTTATGAAGAAAGTATTAATATTTACTTAAAAACAAAACAACATCACATTTTGGTACGATCAACATATGACAATACAATACCGGCCCAAACAACTGTACACCATCACTTCTCACCAGACTGTGCGTCGTTTAAAAAAAAAAAAAATAATAAAAATAATAATTTATTTGAGCCTTTACCAGGAAGTGCTTATAATAAACCTTTATATTTCAATAGTAAATACATATAAGGAACCAACATCTTAATGTACTAATTATTGAATTACATTTCAGCAATAATTAGCATCCCAAATGATATGCCAGACTGCATGGTGTGTTGTTAGGAACTGAACATTTCTGAAATGTATTGCAAGCTGCATTGTAATACAGATTGGAGTGAAATTTGCATTTCAGTGCATTTAGTGGATAACCAGCTTAGATAAATAACAGGTAGTTAATACATAAGAAGTGTTCAGTCATTCACATTACTAATTAAAGGAAGCTTCTTGATCACATTGAGTTGAATAGGAATGTATTATTTAAAAAGCCACATAAACTGGTATGTTTGTACAGTCGTATAGAGGAAAACCTAACCTGTTGGGGGAGGGAGGTTGGGGAAGGGAGGAAGAGGGGGGGGAGTGAGGAATGGAGATGAGCATACATAGCTTAGTAAATACTATTTGGCCCTATATATTTTTGTGGGAAACATTAAAAAAAACAATCTAATATTTTCATGGTGCTAGACTCACAAAATTGTTTTCTATACAGTCCACATAAGATTTTAATATACAGATGTCGCAGTGCCACAAGACCGCAGTGCAGGCATGTGCAATCATGGCCCCAAAAACAGAAAGCGGCCCGTGTGGATTAACTCTGCTTCTAAATGGGAATACCACAGCATTAATCCTACTGACCTGCCACGAGTATGTGGTGTTCCAGAGAGAAGCATTCTCTCTATAGGGCCGATTCTTAAAGCAGTGAAAAATGGTTTAAAGGGTGATAAATGCCTTTAACGTGTATTACTGCCTGCTCTGCTATTCACAAAGCAGTGAAAACAGTGCAGCATCATGATACTGTATAATGGCTTTTTATCACCCATAAACAGTCAGTGAAAAGAACGTCGTACAATAGGACAAAAAATGGCAAACCCACCGTTTTTTTGCCAGTAAACACTATTCACAAAGCAAAGATTTTTTCATCATGCTTTTTTTCCCTGCAAAGCATTAATACCAGAGGCCGTGGGGGTCTACGGGCGGTCCCCGTGGGTGTCTGGGGGTCCTCGAGTGGTCCTTGCTGGTGCCTGGGGTTCTTTGGGTGGTCCCCACAGGTGTCTTGGGGCCTCCAGGTTGTCCCTGTGTGTGTCCGGGGGCCTCACGGTTATCTGAGGTTCCTTGGGTTGTCCCTATGGGTGTCTGGAGGTCCTCTGGTGGTATCTGGGGGTCCTCGGGTGGTCATCGCAGGTGTCTGAGGGCCTCCAGGTGGTCCCCACTGGCAAAAAAATTTGTGCAATACATTCTAATAAATACACCCCCTTCCCCCCCAAAATACATAAAGTACAGTAATAGGCAAAACTACTATTATCCAGATATGGATAATAGTGAATTTGCCCATTAAAAATAAAACATTAACCAGCAGCATAAAATAATTAAAACTTGTACAGTATTTACCCCAGCCAGGAAGAAGGCTGTTCTCATCCTCATCACCGTCCTTGTCCATCGTGGCAGCAAAAGTCCAATAAAAAATCCAGTACAAACGAATGGCTCCTAACCCCTTAATCACCTTAGGGTTAGTAACCACTATAGTTATTAATGGGGTTAACCCACCCTCCCCTGCTACCCACCTGGGAGGCCTAACCACCCACCCTGAGAACACTACCCCACTACCCATTGATTGGCATAGTGTTAAAGCATGCCCATATCATATGGGCATGCTTTAACACTATAGCAATAAATGGGGAAGCTATAAAAAAACAGGCCCAAAATAAAACACATTACATAGAAAAATAAATACATTACAAATGCCAAAAAAAAAAACATTTAATTGGCACAGTGGTACACCATGGCCATATAATATGGCCATGATTTCCACTATCACAGCCAACAGTCAATTTAAAAAAAACAACCACCAACAATATCCAATTGAATCAAAACAATCACCAAATAAACAACAATAAATAAATAAACACAACTAAATTACCAGCAATCAATAAAAGGAAAAGGGGTACCCCCCTCGTGATGCTTGCCAGGAGAAGACTATGCCTTGATATAAATCATCATTATCTTCATTGCAATAGACAGTTTATAAGACACAGGAATCCAAATGTCCAATTGTAATAATCCTTAAACACAACCGATACATACACGACTAGCCTATAATAGGTACATCTTATGTGGTGATCTGGGTGGTAAATGATGGACTGATCACATAAATGAAGTAACAAATTGTGAGTTACTCACTGCTGACCTTGTGGGATTTCCTGGTCCTGCCGGCATGCTCCTACCCAGGAGTATCTGCAAACAAAGTGGAAAGAACGGCGGTGTATCTGCTGCTGAAGAAAAACTTTGACCAAATACTGCCAAGAACAAGATGCAAAAATTTATTGTAGGCACATTAAAAACAGCAAAAGAACACTCTGACACGTTTCACGTGGCAACCCACGCTAGATAAATTAAAAATCCAAACACCAAAAAAACTACCAATGAATAAAAGAAAAATCCAAATAAAAGCCATTATTAAAAAGCAAACAACAAAAAAGTAACAGAAATAAACAATTGAAAACACCACCAAAAGTTCCAATCATTAAGAATCTAAACACAAAAAAAGCTGAAACTATTATAAGCAAAGAACCAAAATACATTTAAAAGACATAAAAGCAAGAATTTGCCAAAATAAATACCCCTGAGGAAGTGAGACGTCTCACGAAACATGTTGGGTTAAGTTACTTTATTCTCACATTTCGTTTTGAATCCGCCTGAAATACCTAACTTATATGGGTATATGGTGAAATGGGTGCTCCAGAGATGGTGGAACCTGAAACATAAATGTCCACAATAATTGATCAGGACTAACGGGCAGAATAAATAACGGAGTGTGCAAATGAAATGTGATGTGTGAGTCACTAAAACACCCATCTCCTGAAGGTAACAAACAGGGATGCTGAAAAGCACCATCATTGGAGACCTAACAGTGCTATCAATAGTACTCATCCATAGAAATCACAAATTAAATAATGAAATTAATCTTACCCACTCCATCTGTCCTTAAAAGTCCTGCATGGTACATCCAGATGACGTGCAATCTGTGAGAAGTAGTCCAGCGGAAAAAGAAGAGAGCTAAAACAGTGCACTGTCAGGGAGTCAGGTGGTGGAAAAATAGAAGTCTATTTATTCAGCAACACTCAGTAACATAACCCCAGTAGGGTGAGACAAAAACTCCTACGTGTTTCGGACCATAGGGGTCCTTTATCAAGGAATATATATATATATATATATATATATATTTTGGGGGGGGGAATACGAAAAATAATCAAAGATCTGCAACCCATGTTGACAGAGGATGTGACATTAAAAGAAATATTCCCCAAACCTCCCATTATTGCGTTCTGGCAACCACCAAACCTGAAACAGAAATGAGTCAGCAGAAAACTTCATAATGAACTTAAAGACACTGATAATGGCACAAAACCGTGCAACAAACAACACATGTTGCAAACTCTGCAAACATATATGCCAAGATCCCACAGCCAGTCACAACAATGGAACACTCAATGTTAAAGGATCATACTGCTGCACATCCAGGAACGTGGTGTATATGATTCAGTGCAACAAATGTGACCAAGGCATTTGTGAAACCAGCCAAAAGCTTAAAGGCAGAATGAATATGCACAGAAACTCTATACAACACCATGAAGAAGGAAGATACTGCTCACCATTTAGACATCATTTCTTACTACCAGATCATTCCATAAATTATTTAAAAATCAAAAATCCTCAATGGAATGTTTAAACGTACCCAAGAATGGAAAACATTTGAACTCAGAATGATAAGACTCTTTAACACAAAACAAGAGGACTTAATGCGGATATGGGGTTTCTAACATACTATCAC
Organism: Ascaphus truei; assembly: GCF_040206685.1. Lineage (NCBI taxonomy): Eukaryota > Metazoa > Chordata > Amphibia > Anura > Ascaphidae > Ascaphus > Ascaphus truei. The sequence goes on along the minus strand of NC_134487.1, from coordinate 93,063,152 downwards.
AATTGTATCTAATACATTATCACAATTTAAATTATCCTGCCTGCCTCTCTGCCAATGTTGTTATCCACATCTTCCCCTCCCCCCACAGCACCCTCATGCTGTTCCTTGTCACCGTTTTATCACCCTTCCAATGTCTTCAAACACTTTCTCACCCTACCTTATCTACAGTAGATCTCGGTTGTTGTTTTGTCCCCCCTGCTCTCCCCCCTCTGTTTTAGCAATAGATTCCTTTGTTAATCAGCATTGCTGACCTGAGGAAGAGAGGAGAACTCTTGAAAGCTTGTCCTATGACATAAATTGTTAGTCCAAATAAAATAGGTACAGCTAAACCCTGTTATAACGCGATCCGTTACAACGTGAATCCGCTTATAACGCAATGCAAGGGTGGCTCCCAATTTTTGTATTTATGAATACTTGACAACACGATTATTGGTATCTTAAATACTTTATTGTATAATGCATACAATTGTACATTATTTTTAACGCGATCCACTTATAATGGACCCCAAGCAAAGCGTTATAAGGGGGTTGGTCTGTATCATCTAATACGGAAATACTTATTTATTCTGCGCTATCCCAACTGGACTAACACGGCCATTTCCATTTGAGATATATATATATAGCAAATTAAAATATTACTGTGTGCTCATTTGCATGTATTAGACAGGTCTGCCACCCTGCCTTTCACATTATCAGCCAGCATACAGTGCTTCCACTGCAGCAAGGGATTCTGGGAAATGACATGCAAATGAGCACACTGTGCCACCTTTTGCTTCAAATCCATATGACATGGACCCCTATAAGCTTATGGTTGCTGCATTGCACAACTTTCAAGCACCGCCTGGGTTAAGATGCATAGCCAGTAAACCTACCCACAGCCAGCTTTTTTTGTTTTGAAAATTCATTTATTATACAGTGAATCTTTACAACAAGATTATAACAATACATGAATAATTTTCCAAAAGAAAAAAAAAACTGCAATGTGTACAATGGCAAAGTGCATAACCCATACGTCTCTCATACATTAACTTTTATGAATATTTTCCCAAAAGTAAAAAAAAAACTGTGACGTGCACCACAGCAGCATGCATTACCTATACATATGTCATGCATTTAGGTCAATACATGTCATACACACATCATCTTAAACTTTATTTGCACAGAAAAAACCTTTGGGGGGAGGGGGAGAGGGGTTTAGTCCTCCTCAGGGCCGTCAAGGATGGAATAATCTTTGAGCAGGCTATGAATCAGCCTGCGACATTCCTGTACCGACATCCTCTTCTTCCCCTTGGTCAAACGTTCCCTGGCGAATAGCAAAACGTCCTTCAAATAACACATTAGATGCCAACCGGTTTTGATTGTGTCCTCTGTGTGTGTTCCTGAAAAAAGTCTGTAGAACACCGAATAGTACATAGTGTACTTCCTCGATATACAATCCCTTATTTCAGAGCTCAGTGACAAGAGCTCATTTCAGAGCTCATGCAAGGTGACCATGCAGCAAGCTTAAGCCTATAGGGAACCATGTTTAAACCTATAGGGAACCCCCTCGCTGACGGCTCACTACGTACTGTGATGCGTCAGCCGCCGGGGGATTCAAGAAAATTGTGATCCCGAGCGGTGACGCGTCACGTGGTGCGCTGATGAGCCAATCAGCTGCGGGGGCGGGAGCGGGAGCTGTCATCAGGCGGCTTCCTACTCAAGGTAGTGTGTGTGTGTGTTTTGTGGCAGAAGGGGGAGGGAGCTGCTTACCTGCAGCAGCCAGCATATCGTGGTCTGTGTCTGTCAGTGCCCCGCCTGTCTGCAGTGCGGGCGCGCTGACTGAGGGAGCGGGGCCTTAGCCTAAGTCTACTTTCATACTTTTCGGCCCTCACAGACAGCTATTTTAACCTCTATGGTCTCATTAGTGTGAGGCTGGTTAAACTGGCTTTACAATTTGAAGCTTTTGGGTAGGTTTCACCCCACATTAGTTAAGTTATGGTGGATAAAAAACTGACAAAAACCCTCCACAGTAAAGCGTATAGCAAATATATATATATATATATATATATATATATATATATATATATATAATCAAAGGCTCCTTACCAGGCAGACCAGAGAATCCAGGGAATCCAAAGCAGGCACAGCAAGGAAGAGACAGCACACTTGTTAGCAAAAAGAATTGTATTAGTGAAGCAGGCACAAAACACCAACGTTTCGGTCCTAAAAACAGGTCCTGTTTTTAGGACCGAAACGTTGGTGTTTTGTGCCTGCTTCACTAATACAATTCTTTTTGCTAACAAGTGTGCTGTCTCTTCCTTGCTGTGCCTGCTTTGGATTCCCTGGATTCTCTGGTCTGCCTGGTAAGGAGCCTTTGATTGTATTCATTCATATGGGACTAAGCACCTGTCCTCATCTGTATTTGTGTGCCATCTGCTCTGTTACCTATATATATATATATATATATATATATATATATATATATATATATATATATATAGTGGAGGCTGGAATAGCATTTCCTTAAGGTGTCCCTGACTCTCTGAGTTCTTAACTATCTGGCAATTTTGGTTTAGTATTGGCTGGACAGTGTATGCCGATTCCTCCTGTCAACGGATACAACAACGCGCCCCACATGCATCCAATGCCCCCCACATGCCTCAGGTGCCCCCCACATGCCCCCCACATGCCCCCCACATGCCTCAGATGACCCCCACATACCTCTCCAATGCCCCCCACATGCCTCTGATGCCCCAAATGTCCCCTGTGGCTCTCCGATGTCCCTGCTGTACAACGTGATCGGGACCTGGAGCGGGACTCCCGGCACTGGTTCGGCTTAGTCTCCTGGGATTTGGAGCATTTCCTCACCTGCTCTTTCTCCCATGAGCAACTCCGTTTCTTGTGTTAAGTGTGTGTGATTGTGTGTGATTGTGAGTGTGTGTGAGTGGGTATGAGTGGGTGTGTGAGTATGGGAGAGGGAATGGCTCAGTGAGTAAAGACACTGACTGGCATTGAGAGTTCGAGGCAGGGGAGCCTGGTTCAATTCCCGGTGTTGACTCCTTGTGACCTTGGGCAAGTCACTTTATCTCCCCTCGGGCACGAAAAACATAGATTGTAAGCTCCACGGGGCAGGGATTTGTGTCTGCAAAATGTCTCTGTAAAGCGCTATGTAAAACTAGCAGCGCTATACAACATGCTATTATTATTATTGTGTGTGCGTGTGTGCGTGTGTGCGTGTGTGCGTGTGTGCGTGTGTGCGTGTGTGCGTGTGTGCGTGTGTGCGTGTGTGCGTGTGTGCGTGTGTGCGTGTGTGCGTGTGTGCGTGTGTGCGTGTGTGCGTGTGCGTGTGTGCACAGTGTGCACAGTGTGCGTGTGTGCGTATATACAGACACCCACAGTCAATAACCATCACTATCACCCACCCCCTGACCCTGACCCTCTCTCTGTCACCATCTCTCTGTGTCACCCTCTCTCTCTCACTGACACCCTCTATATCTCTTTCTCTCTGTCACCGTCTCTCTTTCTCTCACCCACACTCTCTGTGTCTCATACTCTGGATATCTTATTTACCCTTTATATCTTAACTGCCCTATACCTACACCGAAATAAATAACCTATACTGCTTTCTTCCAGATCTGACTCTCAAACTTCACACAGGAGACATGAGAATCCCCCCTAACCCAGAAGAAAGGTAGGGAACACCTCCCTTCCAGTATATAACATTGCGGGAATGAGGGATAGCTTGACATTGAGGTACTGCGGATCAGGTAAGATCCCAGGCAGGATTGCTGCTTTAGATATTGTGAGGTGGGGGCATCCATGCACTGTTTAAGGGGTTCAGGAAAGTAGTCATTCACATCTGGCTTTTTTTTTCTAGATCTGACAGTTATATACACACACACACACAAACACAAACAACTATGTAACAAGGCCTAATTGTAGTATAATGTATTACAATAAATAAACGTATGTCAAAAACGAATGTTGTTCTTACTAGGACTTAATTCAATTTATTTATTTTTAAGGCGGGCTATGGGCGGGGCTCAGTGGCAAGTAGATTTTTTGGTTCGGCGAGTAGATTTTTGGGTGATTATATATATATATATATACAGTGGTCGACAAATCACCAAAAAATCTACTCGCCGAACAAAAAAATCTACTCGCCACCTAGTACCAAACGTGTGCTGGTTGGGCCAATAGGAGCTCGCCACAATGTTAAATCCACTCGCCCGGGGCGTGCAAATGTATAGGTTTGTCGACCACTGTATATATATATATATATATATATATATATATATATATATATATATATATATATATATATATATTAAAAATGCTTGCAGTTTCTGTAGATACCACATCGGTGTCTGAAGGAATGAAAGATGACATTGACAGTAACAGATGGAGAGAAGAAAAGATGTTCAAAGAAATACAGAATCTTTAAGTAACAGGAGATTGAGGGCATCAGGAAATTTGAGGACCCATCATCGCTTGTTCAAAATCCAGAGGAGCGTCACCGGATGCCCAGAAAAGAAAAAATGTACACTCTCCCGGCTAAGCTCATTCTAAAGCTTGCCAGGAGCATAGCGGGCTAGCCGCAGGTCTGTTCTCCGTTTAAAAACGGAGTTTCCCGCGCAGCGGCCGCTTCAATAGATAAGCGCTAATGGCGCTTACTATTGAAAGCGCCCGAGGCACTGGAAAACCGGACGAGTTTCGGCCAAAGACAGCCCGCGCACCGCCCGCGCTATTTTTAAACTGCAGATGCAGCCGCATTAGAGTCAGCCCGGCCGCTGCTGTATAGTATAATACAATAACAACAGTGAATAATAAGTGTTAAGGCTCCCAATTTTCTACTCACATAAAAAGTAGAAAAAAGGAGCATGTGTGCCAGTTTTTGACCCTATTCGTCTCAGTCTGGATGGTGTAGATACAGGTGGTCAGCAATCTCGGGCAGAGAAGAAGATAGAAACCATAGTGCAGATCAAATGACAAATTTATCAATCAAGGCTCACAAATGGAGGCTTACATTAGATCCTGATCAGAAATGCAGTAAACAGCAGGACACCTCGGTGAGTCGCGATTCTCACCACCTCGGTATACAATGCTGCAGCTCTCACATACGTCTGGTCCCGTGGTCGTCACTTCCGGGTTGTTTCGTCACTGACTAGCAGGAACGGAGGACACTGCTGGAATCCCTCTGCTTTTTCTCCCCTCCAAGATGGCTAACGAGGACCCATCATCGCCAGGCCACGGATAGCCACAGATTTACAGATACGGTAGACAATCGGACTAAATGTTTTTTTTTTCTTTTCAAATAAAAAGATGCTGAACATCTATTGCTCCACCCACATCTAATACTTGAAGTAAATTACCCAGTTAAAACAAATTAGAGATTTGTTTGACATGATCTCCTCCAAATAAATCCAGATTATTTTATCAATTATACTAAATATTTTCAAAATCAACAAGAGGTAAAGTCTGCAATCTGTATCAATGCTTAATGATTTATGATTGCATGGAATATTCACTTTAAGGCATTTCAACCCAAACAACAAACAGTGTAAACACAGAGGCAATGTCGTATTTATTCAGTTGATATATACACCTATAATGAGATAAATGTATTTAATAATTCTTGCCTTTAAAAAAATAGGAAGAAGCCACAATCATTCAGGTTCTGTACAAACCTCAATATATAATTTCCCTTTGAATTGAGCAGTTTGAAATCATTCATGTCATTTTAGAACATTTATCTTATACCTATAGGCATTTTAACATCATCTGATGATTTATTATGCTAGTTATTCAGCTGCTGAAAGTCAGATATGAAATATTCAAACCTAAAGGGTATGGTGCCGAGATTAACAATGCTACACATATTCAGAAAACTGATTATGAAGTGCATATGAGACTGTGGAAAAACTTCTTACTGTGTTTCCTGTAAGAAGAGTCTCCTAAAAAATATTCTTACAGGACATGTTAAAAAGTTCACCAAATGTTAAATAATAAACAGTATGAAAGTTGAAATAAATACTTTAAAAGTGTTACGTTTTTGTGTTAGTACATCCTCAAATGTGATTAAAAATGCTCTTGTATTGGGACCCAGATCCACAAACCATAGTTAAGCCACTTAATGTGGCATTAACCTAAGTTAACATCATGTTAAGACTAATGTTGTGTCTTTATAGAACAATATGTATTTTTTAGAACAATATGTCCCATGTCCTTTAAAGGTCATAGCATTATCTATAGTAGATATCAGTAATAATTACCTGCAAATTATATGCAAAGGAGTCATTGTCATATCATAACATAATATCATATATTATAGGCTAAAGCAGTAAAATTCTGGGCATTACTGAAATCTCCTGCTCTCTGATTGGTCAGAATTTCGGGCATTATGCCCGGAATTTTTGACAACTTGCCAACTCACATCAAAGCAGAGATGCAGGGGCTCGCGCGGAGAAAAAAACTGCAGCACCTCCGCTCCTTTCCTCACTAAGCACACAGCATGGCAGCACAAGCAGCCTCTCTCCTTCTCTGACAGCTGCTAATGCTGTCAGAAGCTGCTGTGTCCCAACTGGTAACTTTGTTCAAGCTTGCAACAAAGTAATATTTCTCACCACATCTATTGCCTTTGCTACTGTAAGGTAATTTGCATTTCTTTTTATTTAGTTGTAGTTAATATCACAGTCCCCCCACTTCTCTCCCCCCTCACCTCTCTCTTCCCCCCCTCACCTCTCTCTCTTCCCCCCCTCACCTCTCTCTCTTCCCCCCCTCACCTCTCTCTTCCCCCCTCACCTCCCTCTTCCCCCCTTCACCTCCCTCTTTTCCCCCTCACCTCTCTCTTCCCCCCTCAAATCTCTCTTCCCCCCTCATCTCTCTCTTCCCCCCTCACCTCTCTCTTCCCCCCTCCCTCTGTCTTCCCCCCTCACGTCACTCTTACCCCTCACCTCTCTCACCCCCCACCACTTCTCTCTTTCCCCCCTCCTTCACCTCTCTCTTCCCCCTCCTTCACTTCTCTCCCCACCTACACCTCTCTCCCCCCCTAAACCTCTCTCTCTCGCCCCTCAGCTCTCTCATCTTCTACTTTACTTCTTTTTCCTACACAGGAATATGCACTGATAAAAATCAATGACTACAAAAATGTATCTTTTTTCTGAAAAATTGAAAAAAAAATTAAAAATAAGCCTACATTTAGCCTATAATAGTAATAATCCCCTCAGAATAGGGCATTACTGGCTTCGCCTCGGGCCTTCAACTCTTCCAACCAGGGAATTATTGGCCAGTATTGCCCTGTTCTTCGGGGATTATTACTTAAATAATGTTACATTATTTAAGTTATACCTAAACTTGGAGTTACTCCAAGCCATACATGAAATTAGTCTTTTTCAGTGTCTTTGAAAGATGTAATTCCACTGGTAGCATAATGACAGTTAGGAGCAGTATGATAATATATACGTTACAGAAACTCATGACTGACCAATTTAGTTAGAAGGTTACTCCCTTTTTTGAAGGAATCGGGCAAAATAAAGAGGTGTGTAGTACGTTTATATGTTAAACTAGATTTAAATCATATTATAAGGGAAGATGTATATGAAGAGAATGATGAAAATGTGCAGACTTTGTGGATCGAAATTATCAGGGGACGTAAAAATACAAATACAATGGTTATAGGGATATAAACCACCAAATATCTGTGAGATTGAGAAAGGCAAAATACTTTTGCAAATATAGAAGGCATCAAAACCAGGTCATGTTTGCATAATGGGTGATTTTAATTATCCACAAATAGACTGGAGCAATGAGATTAGCATTACAACTAAAGGAAACATGTTTTTGGGAGTGTTAAAAGACAATCACTGTAAATGGCTCAAATAATTGAGGAACCAACCAGTAGAGGGGCATTACTGGATTTAACAACATCAAACAATGTTTAAATAATAACAAATATTAAAGTCAGGGAACATTTGGAAAATCGTGATCATAACATGGTCTCATTTGAAATAAATGATCAAAAAGCTCCAACAAAGCTTCATACGGCTTCAATAAAGACTTTGAATTTTAGAAAGGCAGATTTTAATAAACTAAGGAATAATCAGTAAAGGATAAATTGGGATACCATTTTTAAAGGAAAAAATGTTTTAGATAGATAGGCAATCTTTAAAACATTGTTAGATAAGTACACTTATCAGTGTATACCATTGGGTAATAAAAATAAAGAAATAAGTCTAAACCGAAGTGGCTACATAAATAAGCACGGGAGGAAATGGAAAGGAAGAGGCAGGCATTTAGATTCTTATGGCCTCATGCAGTAAGCGGTGGAAAGGCACTTCTCGCCCGTTTTCCGCCAAAAATGCCTACCACTATTCAGTAAGGGGCGAGAAAGTGGCGAGAATAAAAAAAAACGCTAGTTTTTTTGGCGGTTTTTTTTTCGCCAGTGGCAAGGCGAGAAGGCACTTTTCGCCTAAAATAGACACATTTTCCGCCACGCTGTATTCTATTAGTGGCGAGTAGCTTTGCGCTGCTATTCGCCACTCTAGAATGGCGTTTTTATGCCGAATCCAGCACTGCAAAAAAAGTTGGCTAGTTGATGGTGAGAGGCTGCTGATGAGTGGCGGATCGGCACTTAGAAAAAATTCTGGCCTTTTTCCTGGCTGGGATTGATGCCGGGGGTCTCCTGAGCTGATACCATTAATACCAGCACCGGAGCCCCACGGCATGCATCCGAGGCAGGAAAAATGCATTTAAAGGCCACTTCATTACCTTAACCGCTAAGGCAATGAAGGGGTTAACCCACCGTGCCAGGTTTATTGTGGGTAGCGGGGGTGGGTGAAGGGGGTATTTGGCCCTTGTTGTTTGTTTAGGGCTTGCGAGGGGTTGCGGGTGCACTTAACCCCTTCACGACCGTAGCAGTTAATACCGCTACGGTCATGAAGGGGTTAAGCCCTCCCGCTACCCATCCGCAAGCCCTAAACAACCACCGTTGGGGCTAATACCCCCTTCACCCACTCCCCCCCCCCCTACCCACAATAAAAATAAAAAACACACTACAGCCCCACACTAAATAAATAAATAAAGATATCTAAATAAATAAATAAATATATCTAAATAAATAAATATATATATATATATATATATATATATATATATATATATATATATATACAGTATATATATATATATATTAACCCAACAACCCTATACCCCCCTAACATACACATATATGCACATCAATGATACTATAGGCCGGCGGGGGCCTGCAGTACCAATTATCTGCCCCCCCCCCCCAAAATTAATGTCATAACACATAACACACAAATAAATAACCCCCCCCCTTAACACATACAGTATAGTAATGGGCACAATGACTATTATCCACAAATGGATAATAGTGAATGTGCCCATTTTAAATACATAAAGGACAATAAATACATTAAATACATACTGCACCGACACACTTTATTCGAGCAAATACCCAGTATGTACCTGGCAGATACCTGGAATGCGCCGCTCCTCACCTCTGACAAGCCCCGTTGCATTTGCCTTCCCAGCCTGGGTTCATGCCTGGCTGATGGGCGGCTGATCTGTTAAATGATAATGATTAGGATTTAATAGGCTGCAATGCTTCGCGTGTCTACCAGATGGCATAAATTCATGAATTGTAATGCAGTATATATATATATACTGTGCAGTATTGCAGCCAGCGGGAATAAAATGCTTCAATCCCTGCTTGGAAAATAACTCAATGCACTCGGGCAGAAAACAGTCACAAACCTCAATACACCCGGGTATACCCGAATTCGTGGGACTAGCCAAGCTCGAATAAAGTGTGTCGCCAGTATATAGCACTCACCCATGTCCGGCTGCCACGATGAAGGCCATCCTCATCTTCATCCTGTTCATGCCCCCTCCGATGCTGCAAAACAGACACAAGAATAAAAACATCCAATGTAATGTCCCCTAACCCCTTAATCACCATAGCGGTTATTAACCGCTACAGTCACCCTCCCTCACCCACCCTCACCCACCACTCGGGAGGCCTACATACCCTCCCACACTAACCCCCCACCCTGTGAGGCCTAACCACCCTCACCCACTACCCACAAGGGAGGCCTACCCACATACCCTTGGTGCCAATACCCCCTCCCCCCACCCCCAGTACCCACAATAAAAACAATACACAGCCCCACATTAAACATAATTCTATTTATTAAATACATTAGCCACCCTCTGTGCCCCCCCCATAAATACATGATTTATCCTTTTATATACAGGGTTCATACCCCAGCCCAACGCGAGTCCCCGGCGGGCTGGCGGGTCACCTGACAGACCTACAGGGTACCAGCAACTTGTTTCACACAGGTTCTGGAGGCTTGTTGGTGTGTCCCGCCATGCGCCATGGCCCACAGGTGGTCTCCTTGGGGTCACCATGGGCCACAATTGGGTCCCCACGGTAGGCCCGCGGATGTCTGGGAGCCCCGGGTCAGACCCACAGGTGTCTGCGGGGCCTCGGGTGGTTCTCACGGGGGTCTGGGGAACTCATGAGTGCTCACTACGGGTCCGCGGTGCTCCCATGAATGTGGGACCACCGGTTCTTCCCCGCAGACTACGGGTCCGCGGTGCCCCCACAGATGTGGGACCACTGCTTCATC
>NC_134487.1:93042518-93047518 GCF_040206685.1 Ascaphus truei | reverse complement strand
GCTATGGTGATTAAGGGGTTAGGGGACATTACATTGGATGTTTTTATTCTTGTTTCTGTTTTGCAGAAGCAGATGGGGCAAGATGAAAATGAGGATGGCCTTCATCGTGGCAGCCTGACAAGGGTGAGTGCAATATGTATTTAATGTATTTATTGTTCTTTATGTATTTTAAATGGACAACTGCACTATTATCCATTTGTGGCTAATAGTAATTTTGCCCATTACTGTATTGTATGTTGTGTATTGCAATGTTTATTGGGGGCAATTGTCCCCAATAAACATGCTATTATGCCTTAACCCCTTCATTGCCTTAGCGGCTATCCGCCATGGTAATGAAGCAGCATTAATGTATTTTAATAATATTGTGCGGGAGCTGGGGGTCCCCTAAGCTGAACCGCATTGATTTATGCCTCAGAGACCCCCTGCTTCCTGAGTTACAGGCCCCGGTTTGGGGCATCGGTTACAGTGTCGACACCATCTTTATTGCGGGCACGTAGCGGCGACACTGCCCACCCGATCACACATACCAGGGCCTGTAACTCGGGAAGCAGGGGGTCCCTGGTCCACAAAGCAATGCGGTTCAGCTCAGGGGACCCCCTGCTCACTGTACTGTATTTTTAAAAATATATTCATGCTGCTTCGTTACCATAGCAGATAGCCGCAAAGGTAAGGAATGATTGTGTATTGATATGTGTGTTTTATTCATAATGTAGATGTGCAGAGGGTCTCCGGAGCTGAACCGCTTTGGTTTTAGGTCTGGGGACCCCCTGCATCCCGAGATACAGGCCCTCTGCTTTGTTTACATTCCGCGGTCTCGTGATCGGGACCTTTAAATGCAGAGGGATATCGGCACCTCATAAAGGGGCCTGTATCTCGGGAAGCAGGGGGTCCCCGGACCTGAAACCAATGCGGTTCAGCTCTAGAGACCCCCTGCACATGTACACTATGAATTAAAAATGGTTTATAAAATAATTTTTAATGTGTCGATGTTTGCGCAGAGAGAGCGGCGGATCTCTCTCTGCTACAGACATATCTCGGCAGGGGACGGCTTCTCGGCAGCTTCTCGCCAGTCAGCCGTCTCGCCACAGGTTACTCGCCATTTTATCAAATGGTGGTGGCGCATTCATTCGTCAGGGATTCGGCCCTTACAGCATACAGCGAGTTTAACACGCCAAAAACATGGCTAGTTCCAAAACTGGCGAATGGTTTTTTTCGCTGCTTTCTGCATAGACCCCTTAAAGTCAGAGGGGACAGAGGTATCATAACAGAATTATAAGGAACTAGCAATACACAGAGTAACATATACCGATCTAGGAGATTTGAAAGGTTATTAATTAAACATTACTAGGATGTCTTCTTTCTACCCCCTTTTTATCTAAAGCCCTCTCCCGCCTTAAACCTTTTTCACTGACTGCCCCACACCTCTGGAATGCCCTTCCCCTCAGTACCCGACTAGCACCTTCTCTATCCACCTTTAAGACCCACCTTAAGACACACTTGCTTAAAGAAGCATATGAAAAGCACTGTGGATATTCTGAACACATGATACATAAAGCTTGGCCCCCTGCAGACACACTTACCAGAACTCCCTCCTACTGTCTCTGTACGTTCTACCTACCTACCAATTAGACTGTAAGCTCCTCGAGGCAGGGACTCCTCTTCCTTAATGTTATGTTTGTCTAAAGCACTTATTCCCATGATCTGTTATTTATATTTTCTGTTATTTATTCGATTACCACATGTATTACTACTGTGAAGCGCTATGTACATTAATGGCGCTATATAAATAAAGACATACAATACAATACAATTACTCTGTTTTCATAGCTCCCTGTAAAGCCTTGCTATCTCATCTCCCCTCTTCTCCACCTTACGCTCTCCGCATCAAGCCCTGTTCATCTTTGCACTCTCTCCTCCCGTCTCTTTGCACTCCCTGCCATAATGTGTCTGTTCCTCTCTGTGCAAACTGCACTCCCTCCTCTCCTACTCATCTCATCTGTCTCCTACTCTCCTTGCTGCCTCTCTGTTTACTCCTCCTACTTACCTTACTGTCTCTCCTCCCCTCTCTTTGCACTCCCTCCTGTCCCATGTGCACATTGCTCTTCATTCCATTCACAGAGGGAGAGAGATGTGCAGCCTCACTGGCTGTCTCTGGGTGAGTGGCAGGCCGTTGTGCCTATCACAGAGGGATATGTAGACATCTTTAGAGTTTTATATATATAATATATATATAGACATAACAAAAATTGCAAGAGGGTAATCACTTGGCAAAAATTGAAAGTGAATAAAGGATTGCAGTAGAAAGTACTGCTGCGGACCCTTTTATCCTCCTACTTACCCGTAAAAATGCAGGGATGTTTTCAATTTGTCTCAGGCTTTTCCGCACGTCAGCCGCATCATCAGACAAGCGCTAATGGCACTTAACATTGAAAGCGCCCGCTGCGCCGGAAAACAGACAAAAAAACGCCGCATCTGCCCGCGTTTTTAAAAATCCCGCGGTGGCGGCCGCAGGAGGTTAAAGGCGGCCACCACTGTAAGATGAACCCTAAAGCGTTATTTAAGTACCATAACAACATAAAAGATTATACAAGAGAATATTGGACTCTTTCAGTGTGAGATGGGCAAGCAAATTATTGGCGATAAGACAAAGGCAGATATATTAAATAGATTATTTGCCTGTGTATTTACCAAGGAGGAGTCATTTGTAAAAATTGTGAAACAGATGGAAACCACAGCATCTAATGTTCAGTAATACCTAATGGACCCAAAATTATTAGTAATAGTCAGCATGTATATATGAAGGATAGGTCATGCCAAACTTACCTTATTAGTTTATTTGTTGAGTTAATTAGAAATCTAAACCAGGGTAATTCCATTGATGGGGTCTACTTAGATTTATCAAAGGCTTTCGATACAGTGCCACGCAAAAGGTTACTGTATAAAATAAAGGAAATTGGTATCAATAAAAAATATTTGAATCTGGATTGAAAACTGGTTGAAGGATAAACAACAAATAGTTGTCATAAATGGAACCTTTTCAGGTTTGGTTAAAGTTGTGTGTGGAGTACCTCAAGAACCGGTACTGGGAACCCTGCTTTTAAACTTGCCTATTAATGACCTTGAGGATGGCATAGAGAGAAAAGTCTCAATCTTTGCTAATGAGACTAAATGATGTAAGGTACAGGCATACCCCGCATTAACATACACTGGCGACACACTTTATTCGAGCTCGGCTAGTCCCACGAATTCGGGTATACCCGGGTGTATTGAGGTTTGTGACTGTTTTCTGCCCGAGTGCATTGGGTTATTTTCCAGGCAGGGATTGAAGCATTTTATTCCCGCTGGCTGCAATACTGCACAGTATATATATATATATATATATACTGCATTACAATTCATGAATTTATGCCATCTGGTAGACACGCGAAGCATTGCAGCCTATTAAATCCTAATCATTATCATTTAACAGATCAGCCGCCCGTCAGCCAGGCATGAACCCAGGCTGGGAAGGCAAACGCAACGGGGCTTGTCAGAGGTGAGGAGCGGCGCATTCCAGGTATCTGCCAGGTACATACTGGGTATTTGCTCGAATAAAGTGTGTCGGTGCAGTACGCAATGGGACCGGAGCATGTATGTAAAGCGAAAATGTACTTAAAGTGAAGCACTACCTTTTTTCCACTTATCGATGCATGTACTGTACTGCAATTGTCATATACGTGCATAACTGATGTAAATAACACATTTGTAACATGCTCTATAGTCTCCCCGCTTGCGCACAGCTTCGGTACAGGTAGGGAGCCGGTATTGATGTCCAGGACGTGCTGACAGGCGCATGCGTGAGCTGCCGTTTGCCTATTGGGCGACATGTACTTACTCGCGAGTGTACTTAAAGTGAGTGTCCTTAAAGCGGGGTATGCCTGTACTGTTGTAAAATCAGAACGGGATGTAATTTATCTCCAGAAGGACTTGGATAGACTGGAATCTTGAGCAAGTAAATGGCAAATGAGGTTTCATACAGATAAATGTAAGGTCATGCATTTGCAAAAAAAGAACAGGAAACTTACAAATTAAATGGGGCAAAATAGTTCAATCTTTGATGGAGTAGGATTTAAGAGTACTTATAGACAGCAGGCTTAGCAATAGTGTCCAATTTCATGCAGTTACGGCAAAGGCAAATGAGATCTTATTGTGAATTAAATGGAGTATGTATGGAAGGAAAATACGTATAATTATGCAACTATTGTGACAAAGGCTCCTTTAAGTTGCTCTATCTTCTGTCCGGGCTCTTTATGACATGGTCTTTTGGGTAAACAAAATTATAACACATAGAACAATATTGTATAATTCAGGCTTCTGCCTGTTTTATTCCATCTCAGCAGGGGACTGCAACTTTAACTGAGATACATTTGAGGTACTCAGGTTTCTGCCTGTTAGATTTAACCAAAACAGTGGGACGTCAATATATTTGAGGCCCTTACCTGTTTTATTCCATCCCAGCAAGGGACTGCAAGACTTGCATAGAAATATATAAAAAATAAACCCTGCTCAATCAGATCGCTTATTAGACAGAGATTTCCCTCTCTAGGGTTGGGCAGCTTATAAACTTTCAACTATATGAAATACAGCACATTTCTAATTGGTTTCAGAATTCATAAGAAGAAGGGTTTTTGTTAACTTGAAGAGGGCATTGAAATCCTGACTGTCTGCTAGCAGCTGCAGTGCCCAGCTTCCAGGCTCTTGGATAGAGGGAGAGGCAGTAGGCTAACTGATTTACCCTCCTGATGAAGCATAAAGCTGTGCAAAATGCCCTGTGGTCACCTTACACCCCAGCTGTTCCTGTCTGGTGTCCCACATAGCTCATTCAGATATGTCAGAGCCTACCACATCGGAGTTTCTATTGCTGATGCAACCAGGAAGTGCTGGATGATTTGAACCCATAGCATACGATTCTGTCCCAGCACACGGGACATGGTGTTGCTCAGCGTCGCACTACCCTGAAC